>NC_140735.1:7777500-7815000 GCF_050655825.1 Lonchura striata | reverse complement strand
GAGCCCTACAAACTGACATCAGGAACCTGGACTGCTGAGTTTTCTTTCCCAGGGAAAATGGAAAAAGGATGTGCCCAGGGGCCCCTGGCCCTGACTGCAAAGAATCCTTATATCGAAGGATGGACCCCACACCGAAGTTGTCCCCTCCTCAAACTTGTGCTGCCCTGATAGACCCAAGGGAGCCCTACAAACTGACATCAGGAACCTGGACTGCTGAGTTTTCTTTCCCAGGGAAAATGGAAAAAGGATGTGCCCATGGGCCCCTGGCCCTGACTGCAAAAAATCCTTATATCGAAGGATGGACCCCACACCGAAGTTGTCCCCACCTCAAACTTGTGCTGCCCTGATAGACCCAAGGGAGCCCTACAAACTGACATCAGGAACCTGGACTGCTGAGTTTTCTTTCCCAGGGAAAATGGAAAAAGGATGTGCCCAGGGGCCCCTGGCCCTGACTGCAAAAAATCCTTATATCGAAGGATGGACCCCACACCAAAGTTGTCCCCACCTCAAACTTGTGCTGCCCTGATAGACCCAAGGGAGCCCTACAAACTGACATCAGGAACCTGGACTGCTGAGTTTTCTTTCCCAGGGAAAATGGAAAAAGGATGTGCCCCGGGTCCCCTGGCCCTGGGCTGGGGCCTGACTGCAAAAAATCCTTATATCGAAGGATGGACCCCACACCGAAGTTGTCCCCACCTCAAACTTGTGCTGCCCTGATAGACCCAAGGGAGCCCTACAAACTGACATCAGGAACCTGGACTGCTGAGTTTTCTTTCCCAGGGAAAATGGAAAAAGGATGTGTCCAGGGGCCCCTGGCCCTGTGCTGGGGTCTCACTACAAAAAATCCTTATATCGAAGGATGGACCCCACACCGAAGTTGTCCCCACCTCAAACTTGTGCTGCCCTGATAGACCCAAGGGAGCCCTACAAACTGACATCAGGAACCTGGACTGCTGAGTTTTCTTTCCCAGGGAAAATGGAAAAAGGATGTGCCCAGTTGCCCCTGGCCCTGACTGCAAAAAGTCCTTATATCGAAGGATGGAGCCCACACCGAAGTTGTCCCCACCTCAAACTTGTGCTGCCCCGATACACCCAAGGGAGCCCTACAAACTGACATCAGGAAACTGGACTGCTGAGTTTTCTTTCCCAGGGAAAATGGAAAAAGGATGTGCCCAGGGGCCCCTGGCCCTGGGCTGGGGCCTCATTTCAAAGAATCCTTATATCGAAGGATGGACCCCACACCGAAGTTGTCCCCACCTCAAACTTGTGCTTCCCTGATAGACCCAAGGGAGCCCTACAAACTGACATCAGGAACCTGGACTGCTGAGTTTTCTTTCCCAGGGAAAATGGAAAAAGGATGTGCCCAGGGGCCTCTGGCCCTGACTGCAAAAAATCCTTACATCGAAGGATGGACCCCACACCGAAGTTGTCCCCACCTCAAACTTGTGCTGCCCTGATAGACCCAAGGGCGCCCTACAAACTGACATCAGGAACCTGGACTGCTGAGTTTTCTTTCCCAGGGAAAATGGAAAAAGGATGTGCCCAGGGGCCCCTGGCCCTGACTGCAAAAAATCCTTATATTGAAGGATGGACCCCACACTGAAGTTGTCCCCAACTCAAACTTGTGCTGCCCTGATACACCCAAGGGAGCCCTACAAACTGACATCAGGAAACTGGACTGCTGAGTTTTCTTTCCCAGGGAAAATGGAAAAAGGATGTGCCCAGGGGCCCCTGGCCCTGGGCTGGGGCCTCACTTCAAAGAATCCTTATATCGAAGGATGGAGCCCACACCGAATTTGTCCCCACCTCAAACTTGTGCTGCCCTGATAGACCCAAGGGAGCCCTACAAATTGACATCAGGAACCTGGACTGCTGAGTTTTCTTTCCCAGGGAATATAGAAAAAGGATGTGCCCAGGGGCCCCTGGCCCTGGGCTGGAGACTCACTGCAAAAAATCCTTATGTCGAAGGATGGACCCCACACCAAAGATGTACCCACCTCAAACTTGTGCTGCCCTGATAGACCCAAGGGAGCCCTACAAACTGACATCAGGAACCTGGACTGCTGAGTTTTCTTTCCCAGGGAAAATGGAAAAAGGATGTGCCCAGTTGCCCCTGGCCCTGACTGCAAAAAGTCCTTATATCGAAGGATGGAGCCCACACCGAAGTTGTCCCCACCTCAAACTTGTGCTGCCCCGATACACCCAAGGGAGCCTTACAAACTGACATCAGGAAACTGGACTGCTGAGTTTTCTTTCCCAGGGAAAATGGAAAAAGGATGTGCCCAGGGGCCCCTGGCCCTGGGCTGGGGCCTCATTTCAAAGAATCCTTATATCGAAGGATGGACCCCACACCGAAGTTGTCCCCACCTCAAACTTGTGCTTCCCTGATAGACCCAAGGGAGCCCTACAAACTGACATCAGGAACCTGGACTGCTGAGTTTTCTTTCCCAGGGAAAATGGAAAAAGGATGTGCCCAGGGGCCTCTAGCCCTGACTGCAAAAAATCCTTACATCGAAGGATGGACCCCACACCGAAGTTGTCCCCACCTCAAACTTGTGCTGCCCTGATAGACCCAAGGGAGCCCTACAAACTGACATCAGGAACCTGGACTGCTGAGTTTTCTTTCCCAGGGAAAATGGAAAAAGGATGTGCCCAGGGGCCCCTGGCCCTGACTGCAAAAAATCCTTATATTGAAGGATGGACCCCACACCGCAGTTGTCCCCACCTCAAACTTGTGCTGCCCTGATACACCCAAGGGAGCCCTACAAACTGACATCAGGAAACTGGACTGCTGAGTTTTCTTTCCCAGGGAAAATGGAAAAAGGATGTGCCCAGTGGCCCCTGGCCCTGGGCTGGGGCCTCACTTCAAAGAATCCTTATATCGAAGGATGGAGCCCACACCGAATTTGTCCCCACCTCAAACTTGTGCTACCCTGATAGACCCAAGGGAGCCCTACAAACTGACATCAGGAACCTGGACTGCTGAGTTTTCTTTCCCAGGGAAAATGGAAAAAGGATGTGCCCAGTTGCCCCTGGCCCTGACTGAAAAAAATCCTTATATTGAAGGATGGACCCCACACCGAAGTTGTCCCCACCTCAAACTTGTGCTGCCCTGATACACCCAAGGGAGCCCTACAAACTGACATCAGGAAACTGGACTGCTGAGTTTTCTTTCCCAGGGAAAATGGAAAAAGGATGTCCCCAGGGGCCCCTGGCCCTGGGCTGGGGCCTCACTTCAAAGAATCCTTATATCGAAGGATGGAGCCCACACCGAATTTGTCCCCACCTCAAACTTGTGCTGCCCTGATAGACCCAAGGGAGCCCTACAAACTGACATCAGGAACCTGGACTGCTGAGTTTTCTTTCCCAGGGAAAATAGAAAAAGGATGTGCCCAGGGGCCCCTGGCCCTGGGCTGGAGACTCACTGCAAAAAATGCTTATATCGAAGGATGGACCCCACACCGAAGTTGTCCCCACCTCAAACTTGTGCTGCCCTGATAGACCCAAGGGAGCCCTACAAACTGACATCAGGAACCTGGACTGCTGAGTTTTCTTTCCCAGGGAAAATGGAAAAAGGATGTGCCCTGGGGCCCCTATCCCTGACTGCAAAAAATCCTTATATCGAAGGATGGACCCCACACCGAAGTTGTCCCCACCTCAAACTTGTGCTGCCCTGATAGACCCAAGGGAGCCCTACAAACTGACATCAGGAACCTGGACTGCTGAGTTTTCTTTCCCAGGGAAAATGGAAAAAGGATGTGCCCGGGGGCCCCTGGCCCTGACTGCAAAAAATCCTTATATCGAAGGATGGACCCCACACCGAAGTTGTCCCCACCTCAAACTTGTGCTGCCCTGATAGACCCAAGGGAGCCCTACAAACTGACATCAGGAACCTGGACTGCTGAGTTTTCTTTCCCAGGGAAAATGGAAAAAGGATGTGCCCAGGGGCCCCTGGCCCTGACTGCAAAAAATCCTTATATCGAAGGATGGACCCCACACCAAAGTTGTCCCCACCTCAAACTTGTGCTGCCCTGATACACCCAAGGGAGCCCTACAAACTGACATCAGGAACCTGGACTGCTGAGTTTTCTTTCCCAGGGAAAATGGCCAAAGGTTGTGCCCAGGGGCTCCTAGCCCTGACTGCAAAAAATCCTTATATCAAAGGATGGACCCCACACCGAAGTTGTCCCCACCTCAAACTTGTGCTGCCCTGATACACCCAAGGGAGCCCTACAAACTGACATCAGGAACCTGGACTGCTGAGTTTTCTTTCCCAGGGAAAATGGAAAAAGGATGTGCCCAGGGGCCCCTGGCCCTGACTGCAAAAAATCCTTATATCGAAGGATGGAGCCCACACCGAATTTGTCCCCACCTCAAACTTGTGCTGCCCTGATAGACCCAAGGGAGCCCTACAAACTGACATCAGGAACCTGGACTGCTGAGTTTCCTTTCCCAGGGAAAATGGAAAAAGGATGTGCCCAGGGGCCCCTGGCCCTGGGCTGGAGACTCACTGCAAAAAATCCTTATATCGAAGGATGGACCCCATACTGAATTTGTCCCCACCTCAAACTTGTGCTGCCCTGATAGACCCAAGGGAGCCCTACAAACTGACATCAGGAACCTGGACTGCTGAATTTTCTTTCCCAGGGAAAACAGAAAACGGACGTGCCCAGGGGCCCCTGGCCCTGGGCTGGAGACACACTGCAAAGAATCCTTATATAGAAGGATGGACCCCACACCGAAATTGTCCCACCTCAAACTTGTGCTGCCCTGATAGACCCAAGGGAGCCCAACAAACTGACATCAGGAACCTGGACTGTAGAGTTTTCTTTCCCAGGGAAAATGGAAAAAGGATGTGCCCCGGGCCCCCTGGCCCTGGGCTGGGGCCTCATTTCAAAGAATCCTTATATTGAAGGATGGAGCCCACACCGAATTTGTCCCCACCTCAAATTTTGCTGCCCTGATAGACCCAAGGGAGCCCTACAAACTGACATCAGGAACCTGGACTGCTGAGTTTTCTTTCCCAGGGAAAATGGAAAAAGGATGTGCCCAGGGGCCCCTGGCCCTGGGCTGGGGCCTCACTGCAAAGAATCCTTATATCGAAGGATGGACCCCACACCGAAGTTGTCCCCACCTCAAACTTCTGCTGCCCTGATAGACCCAAGGGAGCCCTACAAACTGACATCAGGAACCTGGACTGCTGAGTTTTCTTTCCCAGGGAAAATGGAAAAAGGATGTGCCCAGGGGCCCCTGGCCCTGACTGCAAAAAATCCTTATATCGAAGGATGGACCCCACACCGAAGTTGTCCCCACCTCAAACTTGTGCTGCCCTGATAGACCCAAGGGAGCCCTACAAACTGACATCAGGAACCTGGACTGCTGAGTTTTCTTTCCCAGGGAAAATGGAAAAAGGATGTGCCCAGGGGCCCCTGGCCCTGACTGCAAAAAATCCTTATATCGAAGGATGGAGCCCACACCGAATTTGTCCCCACCTCAAACTTGTGCTGCCCTGATAGACCCAAGGGAGCCCTACAAACTGACATCAGGAACCTGGACTGCTGAGTTTTCTTTCCCAGGGAAAATGGAAAAAGGATGTGCCCAGGGGCCCCTGGCCCTGGGCTGGGGCCTCACTTCAAAGAATCCTTATATCGAAGGATTGACCACACACCGAAGTTGTCCCCACCTCAAACTTGTGCTGCCCTGATAGACCCAAGGGAGCCCTACAAACTGACATCAGGAACCTGGACTGCTGAGTTTTCTTTCCCAGGGAAAATAGAAAAAGGATGTGCCCAGGGGCCCCTGGCCCTGGGCTGGAGACTCACTGCAAAAAATCCTTATATCGAAGGATGGACCCCACACCGAAGTTGTCCCCACCTCAAACTTGTGCTGCCCTGATAGACCCAAGGGAGCCCTACATACTGACATCAGGAACCTGGACTGCTGAGTTTTCTTTCCCAGGGAAAATGGAAAAAGGATGTGCCCAGGGGCCCCTGGCCCTGACTGCAAAAAATCCTTATATCGAAGGATGGAGCCCAGACCGAAGTTCTCCCCACCTCAAACTTGTGCTGCCCTGATATACCCAAGGGAGCCCTACAAACTGACATCAGCAACCTGGACTGCTGAGTTTTCTTTCCCAGGGAAAATGGCCAAAGGATGTGCCAGGGGGCCACTGGCCCTGACTGCAAAAAATCCTTATATCGAAGGATGGACCCCACACCGAAGTTGTCCCCACCTCAAACTTGTGCTGCCCCGATACACCCAAGGGAGCCCTACAAACTGACATCAGGAACCTGGACTGCTGAGTTTTCTTTCCCAGGGAAAATGCAAAAAGGATGTGCCCAGGGGTCCCTGGCCCTGGGCTTAGACCTCACTGCAAAAAAACCTTATATCGAAGGATGGACCCCACACCGAAGATGTCCCCACCTCAAAGTTGTGCTGCCCTGATACACCCAAGGGAGCCCAACAAACTGACATCAGGAACCTGGACTGCTGAGTTTTCTTTCCCAAGGAAAATGGAAAAAGGATGTGCCCAGAGGCCCCTGGCCCTGACTGCAAACAATCCTTATATCGAAAGATGGAACCCACACCGAAGTTGTCCCCACCTCAAACTTGTGCTGCCCTGATAGACCCAAGGGAGCCCTACAAACTGACATCAGGAACCTGGACTGCTGAGTTTTCTTTCCCAGGGAAAATGGAAAAAGGATGTGCCCAAGGGCCCCTAGCCCTGACTGGAAAAAATCCTTATATCGAAGGATGGACCCCACACCAAAGTTGTCCCCACCTCAAACTTGTGCTGCCCTGATAGACCCAAGGGAGCCCAACAAACTGACATCAGGAACCTGGACTGCTGAGTTTTCTTTCCCAGGGAAAATGGAAAAAGGATGTGCCCAGGGGCCCCTGGCCCTGGGCAGGGGCCTCACTGCAAAGAATCCTTATATCGAAGGATGGACCCCACACCGAAATTGTCCCACCTCAAACTTGTGCTGCCCTGATAGACCCAAGGGAGCCTAACAAACTGACATCAGGAACCTGGACTGCTGAGTTTTCTTTCCCAGGGAAAATGGAAAAAGGATGTGCCCAGGGGCCCCTGGCCCTGACTGCAAAAAATCCTTATATCGAAGGATGGACCCCACACCGAAGTTGTCCCCAACTCAAACTTGTGCTGCCCTGATAGACCCAAGGGAGCCCTACAAACTGACATCAGGAACCTGGACTGCTGAGTTTTCTTTCCCAGGGAAAATGGAAAAAGGTTGTGCCCGGGGGCCCCTGTCCCTGACTGCAAAAAATCCTTATATCGAAGGATGGACCCCACACCAAAGTTGTCCCCACCTCAAACTTGTGCTGCCCTGATAGACCCAAGGGAGCCCTACAAACTGACATCAGGAACCTGGACTGCTGAGTTTTCTTTCCCAGGGAAAATGGAAAAAGGATGTGCCCCGGGTCCCCTGGCCCTGGGCTGGGGCCTGACTGCAAAAAATCCTTATATCGAAGGATGGACCCCACACCGAAGTTGTCCCCACCTCAAACTTGTGCTGCCCTGATAGACCCAAGGGAGCCCTACAAACTGACATCAGGAACCTGGACTGCTGAGTTTTCTTTCCCAGGGAAAATGGAAAAAGGATGTGCCCAGGGGCCCCTGGCCCTGGGCTGGGGCCTCACTGCAAAGAATCCTTATATCGAAGGATGGACCCCACACCGAAGTTGTCCCCACCTTAAAATTGTGCTGCCCTGATAGAGGCAAGGGAGCCTAACAAACTGACATCAGGAACCTGGACTGCTGAGTTTTCTTTCCCAGGGAAAATGGAAAAAGGATGTGCCCAGGGGCCCCTGGCCCTGACTGCAAAAAATCCTTATATCGAAGGATGGACCCCACACCGAAGTTGTCCCCACCTCAAACTTGTGCTGCCCTGATAGACCCAAGGGAGCCCTACAAACTGACATCAGGAACCTGGACTGCTGAGTTTTCTTTCCCAGGGAAAATGGAAAAAGGATGTGCCCGGGGGCCCCTGGCCCTGACTGCAAAAAATCCTTATATCGAAGGATGGACCCCACACCAAAGTTGTCCCCACCTCAAACTTGTGCTGCCCTGATAGACCCAAGGGAGCCCTACAAACTGACATCAGGAACCTGGACTGCTGAGTTTTCTTTCCCAGGGAAAATGGAAAAAGGATGTGCCCCGGGTCCCCTGGCCCTGGGCTGGGGCCTGACTGCAAAAAATCCTTATATCGAAGGATGGACCCCACACCGAATTTGTCCCCACCTCAAACTTGTGCTGCCCTGATAGACCCAAGGGAGCCCTACAAACTGACATCAGGAACCTGGTCTGCTGAGTTTTCTTTCCCAGGGAAAATGGAAAAAGGATGTGCCCAGGGGCCCCTGGCCCTGGGCTGGGGCCTCACTGCAAAGAATCCTTATATCGAAGGATGGACCCCACACCGAAGTTGTCCCCACCTTAAAATTGTGCTGCCCTGATAGAGGCAAGGGAGCCCTACAAACTGACACCAGGAACTTGGACTGATGAGTTTCCTTTCCCAGGGAAAATGGCCAAAGGTTGTGCCCAGGGGCCCCTAGCCGTGACTGCAAAAAATCATTATATCGAAGGATGGACCCCAGACCGAAGTTGTCCCCACCTCAAACTTGTGCTGCCCTGATAGACCCAAGGGAGCCCTACAAACTGACATCAGGAACCTGGACTGCTGAGTTTTCTTTCCCAGGGAAAATGGAAAAAGGATGTGCCCAGGGGCCTCTGGCCCTGACTGCAAAAAATCCTTACATCGAAGGATGGACCCCACACCGAAGTTGTCCCCACCTCAAACTTGTGCTGCCCTGATAGACCCAAGGGAGCCCTACAAACTGACATCAGGAACCTGGACTGCTGAGTTTTCTTTCCCAGGGAAAATGGAAAAAGGATGTGCCCAGGGGCCCCGGGCCCTGACTGCAAAAAATCCTTATATTGAAGGATGGACCCCACACCGAAGTTGTCCCCACCTCAAACTTGTGCTGCCCTGATACACCCAAGGGAGCCCTACAAACTGACATCAGAAAACTGGACTGCTGAGTTTTCTTTCCCAGGGAAAATGGAAAAAGGATGTGCCCAGGGGCCCCTGGCCCTGGGCTGGGGCCTCACTTCACAGAATCCTTATATCGAAGGATGGAGCCCACACCGAATTTGTCCCCACCTCAAACTTGTGCTGCCCTGATAGACCCAAGGGAGCCCTACAAACTGACATCAGGAACCTGGACTGCTGAGTTTTCTTTCCCAGGGAAAATAGAAAAAGGATGTGCCCAGGGGCCCCTGGCCCTGGGCTGGAGACACACTGCAAAAAATCCTTATATCGAAGGATGGACCCCACACCGAAGTTGTCCCCACCTCAAACTTGTGCTGCCCTGATAGACCCAAGGGAGCCCTACATACTGACATCAGGAACCTGGACTGCTGAGTTTTCTTTCCCAGGGAAAATGGAAAAAGGATGTGCCCAGGGGCCCCTGGCCCTGACTGCAAAAAATCCTTATATCGAAGGATGGAGCCCAGACCGAAGTTCTCCCTACCTCAAACTTGTGCTGCCCTGATATACCCAAGGGAGCCCTACAAACTGACATCAGCAACCTGGACTGCTGAGTTTTCTTTCCCAAGGAAAATGGCCAAAGGATGTGCCCGGGGGCCCCTGGCCCTGACTGCAAAGAATCCTTATATCGAAGGATGGACCCCACACCGAAGTTGTCCCCACCTCAAACTTGTGCTGCCCTGATAGACCCAAGTGAGCCCTACAAACTGACATCAGGAACCTGGACTGCTGAGTTTTCTTTCCCAGGGAAAATGGAAAAAGGATGTGCCCAGGGGCCTCTGGCCCTGACTGCAAAAAATCCTTATATCGAAGGATGGACCCCACACCGAAGTTGTCCCCACCTCAAACTTGTGCTGGCCTTATACACCCAAGGGAGCCCTACAAACTGACATCAGGAACCTGGACTGCTGAGTTTTCTTTCCCAGGGAAAATGGAAAAAGGATGTGCCCAGGGGCCCCTGGCCCTGGGCTTAGACCTCACTGCAAAAAAACCTTATATCGAAGGATGGACCCCACACCGAAGATGTCCCCACCTCAAACTTGTGCTGCCCTGATACACCCAAGGGAGCCCAACAAACTGACATCAGGAACCTGGACTGCTGAGTTTTCTTTCCCAAGGAAAATGGAAAAAGGATGTGCCCAGAGGCCCCTGACCCTGACTGCAAACAATCCTTATATCGAAAGATGGAACCCACACCGAAGTTGTCCACACCTCAAACTTGTGCTGCCCTGATAGACCCAAGGGAGCCCTACAAACTGACATCACGAACCTGGACTGCTGAGTTTTCTTTCCCAGGGAAAATGGAAAAAGGATGTGCCCAAGGGCCCCTAGCCCTGACTGGAAAAAATCCTTATATCGAAGGATGGACCCCACACCAAAGTTGTCCCCACCTCAAACTTGTGCTGCCCTGGTAGACCCAAGGGAGCCCAACAAACTGACATCAGGAACCTGGACTGCTGAGTTTTCTTTCCCAGGGAAAATGGAAAAAGGATGTGCCCAGGGGCCCCTGGCCCTGGGCAGGGGCCTCACTGCAAAGAATCCTTATATCGAAGGATGGACCCCACACCGAAATTGTCCCACCTCAAACTTGTGCTGCCCTGATAGACCCAAGGGAGCCCAACAAACTGACATCAGGAACCTGGACTGCTGAGTTTTCTTTCCCAGGGAAAATGGAAAAAGGATGTGCCCAGGGGCCCCTGGCCCTGACTGCAAAAAATCCTTATATCGAAGGATGGACCCCACACCGAAGTTGTCCCCACCTCAAACTTGTGCTGCCCTGATAGACCCAAGGGAGCCCTACAAACTGACATCAGGAAACTGGACTGCTGAGTTTTCTTTCCCAGGGAAAATGGAAAAAGGATGTGCCCGGGGGCCCCTGGCCCTGACTGCAAAAAATCCTTATATCGAAGGATGGAGCCCACACCAAAGTTGTCCCCACCTCAAACTTGTGCTGCCCTGATAGACCCAAGGGAGCCCAACAAACTGACATCAGGAACCTGGACTGCTGAGTTTTCTTTCCCAGGGAAAATGGAAAAAGGATGTGCCCAGGGGCCCCTGGCCCTGGGCAGGGGCCTCACTGCAAAGAATCCTTATATCGAAGGATGGACCCCACACCGAAATTGTCCCACCTCAAACTTGTGCTGCCCTGATAGACCCAAGGGAGCCCAACAAACTGACATCAGGAACCTGGACTGCTGAGTTTTCTTTCCCAGGGAAAATGGAAAAAGGATGTGCCCAGGGGCCCCTGGCCCTGACTGCAAAAAATCCTTATATCGAAGGATGGACCCCACACCGAAGTTGTCCCCACCTCAAACTTGTGCTGCCCTGATAGACCCAAGGGAGCCCTACAAACTGACATCAGGAACCTGGACTGCTGAGTTTTCTTTCCCAGGGAAAATGGAAAAAGGATGTGCCCGGGGGCCCCTGGCCCTGACTGCAAAAAATCCTTATATCGAAGGATGGACCCCACACCAAAGTTGTCCCCACCTCAAACTTATGCTGCCCTGATAGACCCAAGGGAGCCCTACAAACTGACATCAGGAACCTGGACTGCTGAGTTTTCTTTCCCAGGGAAAATAGAAAAAGGATGTGCCCAGGGGCCCCTGGCCCTGGGCTGGAGACTCACTGCAAAAAATCCTTATATCGAAGGATGGACCCCACACCGAAGTTGTCCCCACCTCAAACTTGTGCTGCCCTGATAGACCCAAGGGACCCCTACATACTGACATCAGGAACCTGGACTGCTGAGTTTTCTTTCCCAGGGAAAATGGAAAAAGGATGTGCCCAGGGGACCCTGGCCCTGACTGCAAAAAATCCTTATATCGAAGGATGGAGCCCAGACCGAAGTTCTCCCCACCTCAAACTTGTGCTGCCCTGATATACCCAAGGGAGCCCTACAAACTGACATCAGCAACCTGGACTGCTGAGTTTTCTTTCCCAAGGAAAATGGCCAAAGGATGTGCCCGGGGGCCCCTGGCCCTGACTGCAAAGAATCCTTATATCGAAGGATGGACCCCACACCGAAGTTGTCCCCACCTCAAACTTGTGCTGCCCTGATAGACCCAAGTGAGCCCTACAAACTGACATCAGGAACCTGGACTGCTGAGTTTTCTTTCCCAGGGAAAATGGAAAAAGGATGTGCCCAGGGGCCCCGGGCCCTGACTGCAAAAAATCCTTATATTGAAGGATGGACCCCACACCGAAGTTGTCCCCACCTCAAACTTGTGCTGCCCTGATACACCCAAGGGAGCCCTACAAACTGACATCAGAAAACTGGACTGCTGAGTTTTCTTTCCCAGGGAAAATGGAAAAAGGATGTGCCCAGGGGCCCCTGGCCCTGGGCTGGGGCCTCACTTCACAGAATCCTTATATCGAAGGATGGAGCCCACACCGAATTTGTCCCCACCTCAAACTTGTGCTGCCCTGATAGACCCAAGGGAGCCCTACAAACTGACATCAGGAACCTGGACTGCTGAGTTTTCTTTCCCAGGGAAAATAGAAAAAGGATGTGCCCAGGGGCCCCTGGCCCTGGGCTGGAGACTCACTGCAAAAAATCCTTATATCGAAGGATGGACCCCACACCGAAGTTGTCCCCACCTCAAACTTGTGCTGCCCTGATAGACCCAAGGGAGCCCTACATACTGACATCAGGAACCTGGACTGCTGAGTTTTCTTTCCCAGGGAAAATGGAAAAAGGATGTGCCCAGGGGCCCCTGGCCCTGACTGCAAAAAATCCTTATATCGAAGGATGGAGCCCAGACCGAAGTTCTCCCCACCTCAAACTTGTGCTGCCCTGATATACCCAAGGGAGCCCTACAAACTGACATCAGCAACCTGGACTGCTGAGTTTTCTTTCCCAAGGAAAATGGCCAAAGGATGTGCCCGGGGGCCCCTGGCCCTGACTTCAAAGAATCCTTATATCGAAGGATGGACCCCACACCGAAGTTGTCCCCACCTCAAACTTGTGCTGCCCTGATAGACCCAAGTGAGCCCTACAAACTGACATCAGGAACCTGGACTGCTGAGTTTTCTTTCCCAGGGAAAATGGAAAAAGGATGTGCCCAGGGGCCCCTGGCCCTGACTGCAAAAAATCCTTATATCGAAGGATGGACCCCACACCGAAGTTGTCCCCACCTCAAACTTGTGCTGCCCTGATACACCCAAGGGAGCCCTACAAACTGACATCAGGAACCTGGACTGCTGAGTTTTCTTTCCCAGGGAAAATGGAAAAAGGATGTGCCCAGGGGCCCCTGGCCCTGGGCTTAGACCTCACTGCAAAAAAACCTTATATCGAAGGATGGACCCCACACCGAAGATGTCCCCACCTCAAACTTGTGCTGCCCTGATACACCCAAGGGAGCCCAACAAACTGACATCAGGAACCTGGACTGCTGAGTTTTCTTTCCCAGGGAAAATGGAAAATGGATGTGCCCGGGGGCCCCTGGCCCTGACTGCAAAAAATCCTTATATCGAAGGATGGAGCCCACACCAAAGTTGTCCCCACCTCAAACTTGTGCTGCCCTGGTAGACCCAAGGGAGCCCAACAAACTGACATCAGGAACCTGGACTGCTGAGTTTTCTTTCCCAGGGAAAATGGAAAAAGGATGTGCCCAGGGGCCCCTGGCCCTGGGCAGGGGCCTCACTGCAAAGAATCCTTATATCGAAGGATGGACCCCACACCGAAATTGTCCCACCTCAAACTTGTGCTGCCCTGATAGACCCAAGGGAGCCCAACAAACTGACATCAGGAACCTGGACTGCTGAGTTTTCTTTCCCAGGGAAAATGGAAAAAGGATGTGCCCAGGGGCCCCTGGCCCTGACTGCAAAAAATCCTTATATCGAAGGATGGACCCCACACCGAAGTTGTCCCCACCTCAAACTTGTGCTGCCCTGATAGACCCAAGGGAGCCCTACAAACTGACATCAGGAACCTGGACTGCTGAGTTTTCTTTCCCAGGGAAAATGGAAAAAGGATGTGCCCGGGGGCCCCTGGCCCTGACTGCAAAAAATCCTTATATCGAAGGATGGACCCCACACCAAAGTTGTCCCCACCTCAAACTTGTGCTGCCCTGATAGACCCACGGGAGCCCTACAAACTGACATCAGGAACCTGGACTGCTGAGTTTTCTTTCCCAGGGAAAATAGAAAAAGGATGTGCCCAGGGGACCCTGGCCCTGGGCTGGGGCCTCACTACAAAAAATCCTTATATCGAAGGATGGACCCCACACCGAAGTTGTCCCCACCTCAAACTTGTGCTGCCCTGATAGACCCAAGGGAGCCCTACATACTGACATCAGGAACCTGGACTGCTGAGTTTTCTTTCCCAGGGAAAATGGAAAAAGGATGTGCCCAGGGGCCCCTGGCCCTGACTGCAAAAAATCCTTATATCGAAGGATGGAGCCCAGACCGAAGTTCTCCCCACCTCAAACTTGTGCTGCCCTGATATACCCAAGGGAGCCCTACAAACTGACATCAGCAACCTGGACTGCTGAGTTTTCTTTCCCAAGGAAAATGGCCAAAGGATTTCCCCGGGGGCCCCTGGCCCTGACTGCAAAGAATCCTTATATCGAAGGATGGACCCCACACCGAAGTTGTCCCCACCTCAAACTTGTGCTGCCCTGATAGACCCAAGTGAGCCCTACAAACTGACATCACGAACCTGGACTGCTGAGTTTTCTTTCCCAGGGAAAATGGAAAAAGGATGTGCCCAAGGGCCCCTAGCCCTGACTGGAAAAAATCCTTATATCGAAGGATGGACCCCACACCAAAGTTGTCCCCACCTCAAACTTGTGCTGCCCTGGTAGACCCAAGGGAGCCCAACAAACTGACATCAGGAACCTGGACTGCTGAGTTTTCTTTCCCAGGGAAAATGGCCAAAGGATGTGCCCAGGGGCCCCTGGCCCTGGGCAGGGGCCTCACTGCAAAGAATCCTTATATCGAAGGATGGACCCCACACCGAAATTGTCCCACCTCAAACTTGTGCTGCCCTGATAGACCCAAGGGAGCCCTACAAACTGACATCAGGAACCTGGACTGCTGAGTTTTCTTTCCCAGGGAAAATGGAAAAAGGATGTGCCCAGGGGCCCCTGGCCCTGACTGCAAAAAATCCTTATATCGAAGGATGGACCCCACACCGAAGTTCTCCCCACCTCAAACTTGTGCTGCCCTGATAGACCCAAGGGAGCCCTACAAACTGACATCAGGAACCTGGACTGCTGAGTTTTCTTTCCCAGGGAAAATGGAAAAAGGATGTGCCCGGGGGCCCCTGGCCCTGACTGCAAAAAATCCTTATATCGAAGGATGGAGCCCACACCAAAGTTGTCCCCACCTCAAACTTGTGCTGCCCTGATAGACCCAAGGGAGCCCAACAAACTGACATCAGGAACCTGGACTGCTGAGTTTTCTTTCCCAGGGAAAATGGAAAAAGGATGTGCCCAGGGGCCCCTGGCCCTGGGCAGGGGCCTCACTGCAAAGAATCCTTATATCGAAGGATGGACCCCACACCGAAATTGTCCCACCTCAAACTTGTGCTGCCCTGATAGACCCAAGGGAGCCCAACAAACTGACATCAGGAACCTGGACTGCTGAGTTTTCTTTCCCAGGGAAAATGGAAAAAGGATGTGCCCAGGGGCCCCTGGCCCTGACTGCAAAAAATCCTTATATCGAAGGATGGACCCCACACCGAAGTTGTCCCCACCTCAAACTTGTGCTGCCCTGATAGACCCAAGGGAGCCCTACAAACTGACATCAGGAACCTGGACTGCTGAGTTTTCTTTCCCAGGAAAAATGGAAAAAGGATGTGCCCGGGGGCCCCTGGCCCTGACTGCAAAAAATCCTTATATCGAAGGATGGAGCCCACACCAAAGTTGTCCCCACCTCAAACTTGTGCTGCCCTGATAGACCCAAGGGAGCCCTACAAACTGACATCAGGAACCTGGACTGCTGAGTTTTCTTTCCCAGGGAAAATGGAAAAAGGATGTGCCCCGGGTCCCCTGGCCCTGGGCTGGGGCCTGACTGCAAAAAATCCTTATATCGAAGGATGGAGCCCACACCGAATTTGTCCCCACCTCAAACTTGTGCTGCCCTGATAGACCCAAGGGAGCCCTACAAACTGACATCAGGAACCTGGTCTGCTGAGTTTTCTTTCCCAGGGAAAATGGAAAAAGGATGTGCCCAGGGGCCCCTGGCCCTGGGCTGGGGCCTGACTGCAAAAAATCCTTATATCGAAGGATGGACCCCACACCGAATTTGTCCCCACCTTAAAATTGTGCTGCCCTGATAGAGGCAAGGGAGCCCTACAAACTGACATCAGGAACTTGGACTGATGAGTTTCCTTTCCCAGGGAAAATGGCCAAAGGTTGTGCCCAGGAGCCCCTAGCCGTGACTGCAAAAAATCATTATATCGAAGGATGGACCCCACACCGAAGTTGTCCCCACCTCAAACTTGTGCTGCCCTGATAGACCCAAGGGAGCCCTACAAACTGACATCAGGAACCTGGACTGCTGAGTTTTCTTTCCCAGGGAAAATGGAAAAAGGATGTGCCCAGGGGCCCCTGGCCCTGACTGCAAAAAATCCTTATATCGAAGGATGGAGCCCACACCGAATTTGTCCCCACCTCAAACTTGTGCTGCCCTGATAGACGCAAGGGAGCCCTAAAAACTGACATCAGGAACCTGGACTGCTGAGTTTTCTTTCCCAGGGAAAATGGAAAAAGGATGTGTCCAGGGGCCCCTGGCCCTGTGCTGGGGTCTCACTACAAAAAGTCCTTATATCGAAGGATGGACCCCACACCGAAGTTGTCCCCACCTCAAACTTGTGCTGCCCTGATAGACCCAAGGGAGCCCTACAAACTGACATCAGGAAACTGGACTGCTGAGTTTTCTTTCCCAGGGAAAATGGAAAAAGGATGTGCCCAGGGGCCCCTGGCCCTGACTGCAAAAAATCCTTATATCGAAGGATGGAGCCCACACCAAAGTTGTCCCCTGTTGTGGCACGGCATGCGCTCCTTGCCGCGGCACCCCGAGCGGTGCCGTGCTGGGCGGTGAGGGAAGAGAACGGGCGGCCGCTTTCCCCCGCAAGCTCTGCAGTTTCAGTTCGTGGCGCGCAGGGACAGACGAAGGCGACACGGGACTTGGGGGGGAACGAGATGGTTTTATTCCATGAGCCCCAAGACCCCGGCGGGCGGGGGGGCAAAGGTTTTATACAGAACTCAGGAGGACGGGTGTAGGAACAGTAACCAATGAGGGAATAGCAGGGGAGGAGTTTAGGGCAGAACTAACATCTGGAAGCTGAGGAGGGGGCTAGAATGAATGACAGGGAAGGTTCTAGGGAAAGGGGCAGGGAAAGGGGGGTTGGGGGGGGGAAACAGATATTAAACAAATATCAAATGAAAGAAAAACACACCACCGCATCTCCCTCTTTTTCTTTACAAAAAGAAGGAGAATTTTGTGGTTTAAGCAAATTAATAAAACATGCAAATAATATAAAATTATATGATAACATTGTAAATTACTTAAAGGACATGAAAGACACATTATTGCATTTATAGGGCAGGAAGAGTAGTAACAGCCTAAATTAGACACAAGACTGCACAAAACTTGCTGTTTTGCTGCTCTGAGTAACAATCTAAAATAATGTAAATAATGTAAATAATTGAAATAGAATGAAATAATTGACAAATTAAACTAAAAAATTTAATTAGAATGATTAAAATTACAACTATCTAATTTGAATAAAATAATTAAATGGAATTATTGGAATTAAATATAATAAAAGATCAACTAAATATAACTAATAAATTTTTAAATTTCGCAGCAATGCAGCAAGCCTGAAGCGATATAGTAGCTGAGTGATTCCTGTAGTAATAATGGTTAAACACAGCCTTTAAGTTAAAAAATATCAGAAAAGACTGAATTAATTATAATTACAACAAAACAACTTAATATAAAATCAAATTGTAACATTACATATTATTAAAAAAACATAAATTGAAAGACATTAAAAAATGATAAACTAATTGTGATTATAACATATGAAACATATAAAAACTTTATCTGGAATATATAAAATTGTCCTAAATGAGAGTCCAAATTAAGGGTACAAAGCACAGCAGGATTTGTGACTTCATCTGATTTAGAATTTGCTGCGTCGCGGCGTTTGCGATGTTCAGCTTCTTAAATTTTTAAAGCAGAGTTAGCGGATAACGGCGCTTGTTTTAAAGCAGAGTCAGCGGATAGCGATGTGGTTTGTTCAATTTGAATGTCCGTTTGAGAGGTGGGCATAATATCTTGAGTAATAATTAACTGGGATGATTTTTTTTTCTATAAAATATAACTCAACAAACAGATTATTCAAAAATAATCAAAAGCAAAAAGAGGAATTCGTAGTTAAATAAAAAGGAGTATTGGGTAGGGTACATTAAGGAATAGGATAGGGGAATCAGACAATCACTTAATTAGTGATTGCCATGATTAACAGGGGGTATCGGTAAGGGGTGGACCGGGGTGCCGCCATTTCAGGGGGAAGACAAAATGACGGATCCCCAGTCCCGGGTTTCGGCTCCATTTCCTCGGGAGAAGATCCCTCCCGACCTTCCCCCCGGAGGACGAGCCCGAAGAAGGATGGGGGAATATCCAACCCCGCCTCCCCACAATAGGGACTAGCCTCGTGCAGGGACGGTGCAGGGCTATTGGGAGAGAGATGGGACTGGCGGGAAACCAGGGGCGGAAAAGAAGGGTCAAGGCGGGAAATGGGTCCCGAGCGGCGTGGCCAGCGCCATCTTGGGAGGGGTGCCAGATACACTGCACTTGGCCTGAGCAGTGTCCGGCAGGGCACTTGGGGCGGCTCGGCCACAGCAATCCCCAAGGGAGGATAGGAAAGGGTTTTAGGAAAGTCCGAGGGGATGGGGGCATAGGGAGCTTCACAGAAGCAAAAAGGGGAAATTTATAGGAGGGGGGGGGGCCGCCCGACGCAGCTGGATGTCGGCGCAATGCGTGGGTGTAAAGGGCCCCTTTTAACAACTCTCCTATAGCTAACGTGTCGTCTTCTTAGCTGATCCCTACTGGTGTCTTTTCTACCCCCTCCGTCCAGCCCAGAATGGGGAGGGGAGGATAGAGAAGACAACTTTTTCGAGGAGAAGAAAAAGCGATCTAATCTAGGTCCCCACAGAAGACTAGGCGAAGGATAGCACTCAGTGCTAGCTTCCCCCAGAAAAAGAAAACCCACCCGCTTGCCAGGGACATGCACGGCTACAGCCCCAGTCTGGGCGCAGACGGGGGTTAAAACGCGAGAAAAAAAAAGGTGGCAGACCCAGCCGCCCGTCGGGGCGACCCCCACCCCGTGTAGCCCACCTTACCTTGCAGGCTCGGACGGAGATGGCTTGAATCTTCTCCTCGACTCGATGGAAAAGTCGCGCTAAAAACTGGGGATGTTCCTTCCCGGTTTTGGCCCTTCCGGAAGCCTGGGTGTTCCCGTTAAACCAAGACTCGTCCCCGAAGCCTTGGTTTCGGCCACTATCAGCCTCCGGTGGTCTCGCTGCAGATGCTGACCGAGGAATGAACCTCTTCTCGATCAGCCTTTCTTCAGGCTCCCCCGAGCCGCTGCCAAAACCGCCCTCTGTGTTCTCGGGTAAGTCTGCCCGCCAAAAAGCTCTGCAGCCCGGCTGCCCGTGCAGCGCGGCTGCTCCCGGGCGGGAAGATGGCGAGAACAAAGAGGTCCCGGAGCCTCAATCTTTTTCGCTCGGCGCTCAGCTCCTCATAGCATCAGGCAGAGCTTTTACGGCCGTAGATGTTCCTCTTCCCTCCTTCTTCTTCTGTGAGGCGGGCGCCCCCACGAATTTGCCCGTTTTTTCTACAAGACGAAGGAGGGAACCATCCTCTCGCTACCATATGTTGTGGCGCGGCATGCGCTCCTCGCCGCGGCACCCCGAGCGGTGCCGTGCTGGGCGGTGAGGGAAGAGAACGGGCGGCCGCTTTCCCCCGCAAGCTCTGCAGTTTCAGTTCGTGGCGCGCAGGGACAGACGAAGGCGACACGGGACTTGGGGGGGAACGAGATGGTTTTATTCCATGAGCCCCAAGACCCCGGCGGGCGGGGGGGCAAAGGTTTTATACAGAACTCAGGAGGACGGGTGTAGGAACAGTAACCAATGAGGGAATAGCAGGGGAGGAGTTTAGGGCAGAACTAACATCTGGAAGCTGAGGAGGGGGCTAGAATGAATGACAGGGAAGGTTCTAGGGAAAGGGGCAGGGAAAGGGGGGTTGGGGGGGGGAAACAGATATTAAACAAATATCAAATGAAAGAAAAACACACCACCGCAGTCCCCACCTCAAACTTGTGCTGCCCCGATACACCCAAGGGAGCCCTACAAACTGACATCAGGAACCTGGACTGCTGAGTTTTCTTTCCCAGGGAAAATGGAAAAAGGATGTGCCCAGGGGCCCCTGGCCCTGGGCTGGGGCCTCATTTCAAAGAATCCTTATATCGAAGGATGGACCCCACACCGAAGTTGTTCCCACCTCAAACTTGTGCTTCCCTGATAGACCCAAGGGAGCCCTACAAACTGACATCAGGAACCTGGACTGCTGAGTTTTCTTTCCCAGGGAAAATGGAAAAAGGATGTGCCCAGGGGCCTCTGGCCCTGACTGCAAAAAATCCTTACATCGAAGGATGGACCCCACACCGAAGTTGTCCCCACCTCAAACTTGTGCTGCCCTGATAGACCCAAGGGAGCCCTACAAACTGACATCAGGAACCTGGACTGCTGAGTTTTCTTTCCCAGGGAAAATGGAAAAAGGATGTGCCCAGGGGCCCCTGGCCCTGGGCTGGGGCCTCACTACAAAAAATCCTTTTATCAAAGGATGGACCCTGGGCACATCCTTTTTCCATTTTCCCTGGGAAAGAAAACTCAGCAGTCCAGGTTCCTGAGTCAGTTTGTAGGGCTCCCTTGGGTCTATCAGGGCAGCACAAGTTTGAGGTGGGGACAACTTCGGGGTGGGGTCCATCCTTCGATATAAGGATTTTTTGCAGTCAGGGCTAAAGGCCCCTGGGCACATCCTTTGGCCATTTTCCCTGGGAAAGAAAACTCAGCAGTCCAGGTTCCTGATGTCAGTTTGTAGGGCTCCCTTGGGTCTATCAGGGCAGCACAAGTATGAGGTGGGGACAAATTTGGTGTGGGCTCCATCCTTCGATATAAGGATTTTTTGCAGTCAGGGCCAGGGGCCCCTGGGCACATCCTTTTTCCATTTTCCCTGGGAAAGAAAACTCAGCAGTCCAGGTTCCTGATGTCAGTTTGTAGGGCTCCCTTGGGTCTATCAGGGCAGCACAAGTTTGAGGTGGGGACAACTTCGGTGTGGGGTCCATCCTTCGATATAAGGATTTTTTGCAGTCAGGGCTAAAGGCCCCTGGGCACATCCTTTGGCCATTTTCCCTGGGAAAGAAAACTCAGCAGTCCAGGTTCCTGATGTCAGTTTGTAGGGCTCCCTTGGGTCTATCAGGGCAGCACAAGTTTGAGGTGGGGACAAATTCGGTGTGGGGTCCATCCTTCGATATAAGAATTTTTTGGAGTGAGGCCCCAGCCCAGGGCCAGGGACCCCTGGGCACATCCTTTTTCCATTTTCCCTGGGAAAGAAAACTCAGCAGTCCAGGTTCCTGATGTCAGTTTGTAGGGCTCCCTTGGGTCCATCAGGGCAGCACAAGTATGAGGTGGGGACAAATTTGGTGTGGGTTCCATCCTTCGATATAAGGATTTTTTGCAGTCAGGGCCAGGGGTCCCTGGACACATCCTTTTTCCATTTTCCCTGGGAAAGAAAACTCAGCAGTCCAGGTTCCTGATGTCAGTTTGTAGGGCTCCCTTGGGTCTATCAGGGCAGCACAAGTTTGAGGTGGGGACAACTTCGGTGTGGGGTCCATCCTTCGATATAAGGATTTTTTGCAGTCAGGGCTAAAGGCCCCTGGGCACAACCTTTGGCCATTTTCCCTGGGAAAGAAAACTCAGCAGTCCAGGTTCCTGATGTCAGTTTGTAGGGCTCCCTTGGGTCTATCAGGGCAGCACAAGTTTGAGGTGGGGACAACTTCGGTGTGGGGTCCATCCTTCGATATAAGGATTTTTTGCAGTCAGGGCCAGGGGCCCCTGGGCACATCCTTTTTCCATTTTCCCTGGGAAAGAAAACTCAGCAGTCCAGGTTCCTGATGTCAGTTTGTAGGGCTCCCTTGGGTCTATCAGGGCAGCACAAGTTTGATGTGGGGACAACTTCGGTGTGGGGTCCATCCTTCGATATAAGGATTTTTTGCAGTCAGGGCTAAAGGCCCCTGGGCACATCCTTTGGCCATTTTCCCTGGGAAAGAAAACTCAGCAGTCCAGGTTCCTGATGTCAGTTTGTAGGGCTCCCTTGGGTCTATCAGGGCAGCACAAGTTTGAGGAGGGGACAACTTCGGTGTGGGGTCCATCCTTCGATATAAGGATTTTTTGTAGTGAGGCTCCAGCCCAGGGCCAGGGGCCCCTGGGCACATCCTTTTTCCATTTTCCCTGGGAAAGAAAACTCAGCAGTCCAGGTTCCTGATGTCAGTTTGTAGGGCTCCCTTGGGTCCATCAGGGCAGCACAAGTATGAGGTGGGGACAAATTTGGTGTGGGTTCCATCCTTCGATATAAGGATTTTTTGCAGTCAGGGCCAGGGGCCCCTGGGCACATCCTTTTTCCATTTTCCCTGGGAAAGAAAACTCAGCAGTCCAGGTTCCTGATGTCAGTTTGTAGGGCTCCCTTGGGTCTATCAGGGCAGCACAAGTTTGAGGTGGGGACAACTTCGGTGTGGGGTCCATCCTTCGATATAAGGATTTTTTGCAGTCAGGGCTAAAGGCCCCTGGGCACATCCTTTGGCCATTTTCCCTGGGAAAGAAAACTCAGCAGTCCAGGTTCGTGATGTCAGTTTCTAGGGCTCCCTTGGGTCTATCAGGGCAGCACAAGTTTGAGGTGGGGACAACTTCGGTGTGGGGTCCATCCTTCGATATAAGGATTTTTTGCAGTCAGGGCCAGGGGTCCCTGGGCACATCCTTTTTCCATTTTCCCTGGGAAAGAAAACTCAGCAGTCCAGGTTCCTGATGTCAGTTTGTAGGGCTCCCTTGGGTCTATCAGGGCAGCACAAGTTTGAGGTGGGGACAACTTCGGTGTGGGCTCCATCCTTCGATATAAGAATTCTTTGCAGTGTGGCCCCAGCCCATGGCCAGGGGCCCCTGGGCACATCCTTTTTCCATTTTCCCTGGGAAAGAAAACTCAGCAGTCCAGGTTCCTGATGTCAGTTTGTAGGGCTCCCTTGGGTCTATCAGGGCAGCACAAATTTGACGTGGGGACAACTTTAATGTGGGGTCCATCCTTCGATATAAGGATTTTTTGCAGTCAGGGTATGGGGCCCAGGGCCAGGGGCCCCTGGGCACATCCTTTTTCCATTTTCCCTGGGAAAGAAAACTCAGCAGTCCAGGTTCCTGATGTCAGTTTGTAGGGCTCCCTTGGGTCTATCAGGGCAGCACAAGTTTGAGGTGGGGACAACTTCGGTGTGGGGTCCATCCATTGATATAAGGATTTTTTGCAGTCAGGTTATGGGGCCCAGGGCCAGGGTCCACTGGGCACATCCTTTTTCCATTTTCCCTGGGAAAGAAAACTCAGCAGTCCAGGTTCCTGATGTGAGTTTGTAGGGCTCCCTTGGGTCTATCAGGGCAGCACAAGTTTGAGGTGGGGACAACTTCGGTGTGGGGTCCATCCTTCGATATAAGGATTTTTTGCAGTCAGGGCCAGGGGCCCCTGGGCACATCCTTTTTCCATTTTCCCTGGGAAAGAAAACTCAGCAGTCCAGGTTCCTGATGTCAGTTTGTAGGGCTCCCTTGGGTCTATCAGGGTAGTACAAGTTTGAGGTGGGGACAACTTCGGTGTGGGGTCCATCCTTCGATATAAGGATTTTTTGCAGTGAGGCCCCCGCCCAGGGCCAGGGGCCCCTGGGCACAACCTTTTTCCATTTTCCCTGGGAAAGAAAACTCAGCAGTCCAGGTTCCTGATGTCAGTTTGTAGGGCTCCCTTGGGTCTATCAGGGCAGCACAAGTTTGAGGTGGGGACAAATTTGGTGTGGGCTCCATCCTTCGATATAAGGATTTTTTGCAGTCAGGGCCAGGGGCCCCTGGGCACATCCTTTTTCCATTTTCCCTGGGAAAGAAAACTCAGCAGTCCAGGTTCCTGATGTCAGTTTGTAGGGCTCCCTTGGGTCTATCAGGGCAGCACAAGTTTGAGTTGGGGACAACTTCGGGGTGGGGTCCATCCTTCGATATAAGGATTTTTTGCAGTCAGGGCTAAAGGCCCCTGGGCACATCCTTTGGCCATTTTCCCTGGGAAAGAAAACTCAGCAGTCCAGGTTCCTGAGTCAGTTTGTAGGGCTCCCTTGGGTCTATCAGGGCAGCACAAGTTTGAGGTGGGGACAACTTCGGGGTGGGGTCCATCCTTCGATATAAGGATTTTTTGCAGTGAGTGCCCTCCCCAGGGCCAGGGGCCCCTGGGCACATCCTTTTTCCATTTTCCCTGGGAAAGAAAACTCAGCAGTCCAGGTTCCTGATGTCAGTTTGTAGGGCTCCCTTGGGTCTATCAGGGCAGCACAAGTTTGAGGTGGGGACAACTTTGGTGTGGGCTCCATCCTTCGATATAAGGATTTTTTGCAGTCAGGGCCAGGGGCCCCTGGGCACATCCTTTTTCCATTTTCCCTGGGAAAGAAAACTCAGCAGTCCAGGTTCCTGATGTCAGTTTGTAGGGCTCCCTTGGGTCTATCAGGGCAGCACAAGTTTGAGGTGGGGACAACTTCGGTGTGGGGTCCATCCTTCGATATAAGGATTTTTTGCAGTGAGGCTCCAGCCCAGGGCCAGGGGCCCCTGGGCACATCCTTTTTCCATTTTCCCTGGGAAAGAAAACTCAGCAGTCCAGGTTCCTGATGTCAGTTTGTAGGGCTCCCTTGGGTCTATCAGGGCAGCACAAGTTTGAGGTGGGGACAGCTTCGGTGTGGGGTCCATCCTTCGATATAAGGATTTTTTGTAGTGAGGCCCAAGCCCAGGGCCAGGGGCCCCTGGGCACATCCTTTTTCCATTTTCCCTGGGAAAGAAAACTCAGCAGTCCAGGTTCCTGATGTCAGTTTGTAGGGCTCCCTTGGGTCTATCAGGGCAGCACAAGTTTGAGGTGGGGACAACTTCGGTGTGGGGTCCATCCATTGATATAAGGATTTTTTGCAGTCAGGTTATGGGGCCCAGGGCCAGGGTCCACTGGGCACATCCTTTTTCCATTTTCCCTGGGAAAGAAAACTCAGCAGTCCAGGTTCCTGATGTGAGTTTGTAGGGCTCCCTTGGGTCTATCAGGGGAGCACAAGTTTGAGGTGGGGACAACTTCGGTGTGGGGTCCATCCTTCGATATAAGGATTTTTTGCAGTCAGGGCCAGGGGCCCCTGGGCACATCCTTTTTCCATTTTCCCTGGGAAAGAAAACTCAGCAGTCCAGGTTCCTGATGTCAGTTTGTAGGGCTCCCTTGGGTCTATCAGGGTAGTACAAGTTTGAGGTGGGGACAACTTCGGTGTGGGGTCCATCCTTCGATATAAGGATTTTTTGCAGTGAGGCCCCCGCCCAGGGCCAGGGGCCCCTGGGCACAACCTTTTTCCATTTTCCCTGGGAAAGAAAACTCAGCAGTCCAGGTTCCTGATGTCAGTTTGTAGGGCTCCCTTGGGTCTATCAGGGCAGCACAAGTTTGAGGTGGGGACAAATTTGGTGTGGGCTCCATCCTTCGATATAAGGATTTTTTGCAGTCAGGGCCAGGGGCCCCTGGGCACATCCTTTTTCCATTTTCCCTGGGAAAGAAAACTCAGCAGTCCAGGTTCCTGATGTCAGTTTGTAGGGCTCCCTTGGGTCTATCAGGGCAGCACAAGTTTGAGTTGGGGACAACTTCGGTGTGGGGTCCATCCTTCGATATAAGGATTTTTTGCAGTCAGGGCCAGGGGCCCCTGGGCACATCCTTTTTCCATTTTCCCTGGGAAAGAAAACTCAGCAGTCCAGGTTCCTGATGTCAGTTTGTAGGGCTCCCTTGGGTCTATCAGGGCAGCACAAGTTTGAGGTGGGGACAACTTCGGTGTGGGGTCCATCCTTCGATATAAGGATTTTTTGCAGTGAGGCTCCAGCCCAGGGCCAGGGGCCCCTGGGCACATCCTTTTTCCATTTTCCCTGGGAAAGAAAACTCAGCAGTCCAGGTTCCTGATGTCAGTTTGTAGGGCTCCCTTGGGTCTATCAGGGCAGCACAAGTTTGAGGTGGGGACAGCTTCGGTGTGGGGTCCATCCTTCGATATAAGGATTTTTTGTAGTGAGGCCCAAGCCCAGGGCCAGGGGCCCCTGGGCACATCCTTTTTCCATTTTCCCTGGGAAAGAAAACTCAGCAGTCCAGGTTCCTGATGTCAGTTTGTAGGGCTCCCTTGGGTCTATCAGGGCAGCACAAGTTTGAGGAGGGGACAACTTTGGTGTGGGCTCCATCCTTCGATATAAGGATTTTTTGCAGTCAGGGCCAGGGGCCCCTGGGCACATCCTTTTTCCATTTCCCCTGGGAAAGAAAACTCAGCAGTCCAGGTTCCTGATGTCAGTTTGTAGGGCTCCCTTGGGTCTATCAGGGCAGCACAAGTTTGAGGTGGGGACAGCTTCGGTGTGGGGTCCATCCTTCGATATAAGGATTCTTAAGAGTCAGGGCCCTGCCCAGGGCCAGGGGACCCTGGGCACATCCTTTGGCCATTTTCCCTGGGAAAGAAAACTCAGCAGTCCAGGTTCCTGATGTCAGTTTGTAGGGCTCCCTTGGGTCTATCAGGGTAGCACAAGTTTGAGGTGGAGACAACTTCAGTGTGGGGTCCGTCCTTCAATATAAGGATTTTTTGCAGTCAGGGCCAGGGGCCCCTGGGCACATCCTTTTTCATTTTCCCTGGGAAAGAAAACTCAGCAGTCCAGGTTCCTGAAGTCAGTTTGTAGAGCTCCCTTCGGTCTATCAGGGCAGTATAAATTTGAGGTGGGGACAAATTTGGTGTGGGCTCCATCCTTCGATATAAGGATTTTTTGCAGTCAGGGCCAGGGGCCCCTGGGCACATCCTTTTTCCATTTTCCCTGGGAAAGAAAACTCAGCAGTCCAGGTTCCTGATGTCAGTTTGTAGGGCTCCCTTGGGTCTATCAGGGCAGCACAAGTTTGAGTTGGGGACAACTTCGGTGTGGGGTCCATCCTTCGATATAAGGATTTTTTGCAGTCAGGGCCAGGGGCCCCTGGGCACATCCTTTTTCCATTTTCCCTGGGAAAGAAAACTCAGCAGTCCAGGTTCCTGATGTCAGTTTGTAGGGCTCCCTTGGGTCTATCAGGGCAGCACAAGTTTGAGGTGGGGACAACTTCGGTGTGGGGTCCATCCTTCGATATAAGGATTTTTTGCAGTGAGGCTCCAGCCCAGGGCCAGGGGCCCCTGGGCACATCCTTTTTCCATTTTCCCTGGGAAAGAAAACTCAGCAGTCCAGGTTCCTGATGTCAGTTTGTAGGGCTCCCTTGGGTCTATCAGGGCAGCACAAGTTTGAGGTGGGGACAGCTTCGGTGTGGGGTCCATCCTTCGATATAAGGATTTTTTGTAGTGAGGCCCAAGCCCAGGGCCAGGGGCCCCTGGGCACATCCTTTTTCCATTTTCCCTGGGAAAGAAAACTCAGCAGTCCAGGTTCCTGATGTCAGTTTGTAGGGCTCCCTTGGGTCTATCAGGGCAGCACAAGTTTGAGGAGGGGACAACTTTGGTGTGGGCTCCATCCTTCGATATAAGGATTTTTTGCAGTCAGGGCCAGGGGCCCCTGGGCACATCCTTTTTCCATTTCCCCTGGGAAAGAAAACTCAGCAGTCCAGGTTCCTGATGTCAGTTTGTAGGGCTCCCTTGGGTCTATCAGGGCAGCACAAGTTTGAGGTGGGGACAGCTTCGGTGTGGGGTCCATCCTTCGATATAAGGATTCTTAAGAGTCAGGGCCCTGCCCAGGGCCAGGGGACCCTGGGCACATCCTTTGGCCATTTTCCCTGGGAAAGAAAACTCAGCAGTCCAGGTTCCTGATGTCAGTTTGTAGGGCTCCCTTGGGTCTATCAGGGTAGCACAAGTTTGAGGTGGAGACAACTTCAGTGTGGGGTCCGTCCTTCAATATAAGGATTTTTTGCAGTCAGGGCCAGGGGCCCCTGGGCACATCCTTTTTCATTTTCCCTGGGAAAGAAAACTCAGCAGTCCAGGTTCCTGAAGTCAGTTTGTAGAGCTCCCTTCGGTCTATCAGGGCAGTATAAATTTGAGGTGGGGACAACTTCGGTGTGGGGTCCATCCTTCGATATAAGGATTTTTTGCAGTCAGGGCCAGGGGCCCAGGGCCAGGGGCCCCTGGGCACATCCTTTTTCCATTTTCCCTGGGAAAGAAAACTCAGCAGTCCAGGTTCCTGATGTCAGTTTGTAGGGCTCCCTTGGGTCTATCAGGGCAGCACAAGTTTGAGATGTGGACAACTTCGGTGTGGGGTCCATCCTTCGATATCAGGATTTTTTGCAGTCAGGGCCAGGGGTCCCTGGGCACATCCTTTTTCCATTTTCCCTGGGAAAGAAAACTCAGCAGTCCAGGTTCCTGATGTCAGTTTGTAGGGCTCCCTTGGGTCTATCAGGGCAGCACAAGTTTGAGGTGGGGACAACTTCGGTGTGGGGTCCATCCTTTGATATAAGGATTTTTTGCAGTCAGGTTATGGGGCCCAGGGCCAGGGTCCCCTGGGCACATCCTTTTTCCATTTTCCCTGGGAAAGAAAACTCAGCAGTCCAGGTTCCTGATGTCAGTTTGTAGGGCTCCCTTGGGTCTATCAGGGCAGCACAAGTTTGAGGTGGGGACAACTTCGGTGTGGGGTCCATCCTTCGATATAAGGATTTTTTGCAGTCAGGGCTAAAGGCCCCTGGGCACATCCTTTGGCCATTTTCCCTGGGAAAGAAAACTCAGCAGTCCAGGTTCCTGATGTCAGTTTGTAGGGCTCCCTTGGGTCTATCAGGGCAGCACAAGTTTGAGGTGGGGACAACTTCGGTGTGGGGTCCATCCTTCGATATAAGGATTTTTTGCAGTCAGGGCCAGGGGCCCCTGGGCACATCCTTTTTCCATTTTCCCTGGGAAAGAAAACTCAGCAGTCCAGGTTCCTGATGTCAGTTTGTAGGGCTCCCTTGGGTCTATCAGGGCAGCACAAGTTTGAGGTGGGGACAACTTCGGTGTGGGGTCCATCCTTCGATATAAGAATTCTTTGCAGTGTGGCCCCAGCCCATGGCCAGGGGCCCCTGGGCACATCCTTTTTCCATTTTCCCTGGGAAAGAAAACTCAGCAGTCCAGGTTCCTGATGTCAGTTTGTAGGGCTCCCTTGGGTCTATCAGGGCAGCACAATTTTGAGGTGGGGACAACTTTAATGTGGGGTCCATCCTTCGATATAAGGATTTTTTGCAGTGAGGGCCAGGGGCCCCTGGGCACATCCTTTTTCCATTTTTCCTGGGAAAGAAAACTCAGCAGTCCAGGTTCCTGATGTCAGTTTGTAGGGCTCCCTTGGGTCTATCAGGGCAGCACAAATTTGAGGTGGGGACAACTTCGGTGTGGGGTCCATCCTTCGATATAAGGATTTTTTGCAGTCAGGGCCAGGGGCCCCTGGGCACATCCTTTTTCCATTTTCCCTGGGAAAGAAAACTCAGCAGTCCAGGTTCCTGATGTCAGTTTGTAGGGCTCCCTTGGGTCTATCAGGGCAGCGCAAGTTTGAGGTGGGGACAACTTCGGTGTGAGGTCCGTCCTTCGATATAAGGATTTTTTGCAGTCAGGGTCAGGGGCCCCTGGGCACATCCTTTTTCCATTTTCCCTGGGAAAGAAAACTCAGCAGTCCAGGTTCGTGATGTCAGTTTGTAGGGCTCCCTTGGGTCTATCAGGGCAGCACAAGTTTGAGGTGGGGACAACTTTGGTGTGGGGTGCATCCTTCGATATAAGGATTTTTTGCAGTCAGGGCCAGGGGCCCCTGGGCACATCCTTTTTCCATTTTCCCTGGGAAAGAAAACTCAGCAGTCCAGGTTCCTGATGTCAGTTTATAGGGCTCCCTTGGGTCTATCAGGGCAGCACAAGTTTGAGGTGGGGACAACTTCGGTGTGGGCTCCATCCTTCGATATAAGGATTTTTTGCAGTCAGGGCCAGGGGCCCCTGGGCACATCCTTTTTCCATTTTCCCTGGGAAAGAAAACTCAGCAGTCCAGGTTCCTGATGTCAGTTTGTAGGGCTCCCTTGGGTCTATCAGGGCAGCACAAGTTTGAGGTGGGGACAAATTCGGTGTGGGCTCCATCCTTCGATATAAGGATTTTTTGCAGTCAGGGCCAGGGGCCCCTGGGCACATCCTTTTTCCATTTTCCCTGGGAAAGAAAACTCAGCAGTCCAGGTTCCTGATGTCAGTTTGTAAGGCTCCCTTGGGTCTATCAGGGCAGCACAAGTTTGAGGTGGGGACAACTTCGGTGTGGGGTCCATCCATCGATATAAGGATTTTTTCCAGTGAGGCCCCAGCCCAGGGCCAGGGGCCCAATGGCACATCCTTTTTCCATTTTCCCTGGGAAAGAAAACTCAGCAGTCCAGGTTCCTGATGTCAGTTTGTAGGGCACCATTGGGTCAATCAGGGCAGCACAAGTATGAGGTGGGGACAAATTTGGTGTGGGCTCCATCCTTCGATATAAGGATTTTTTGCAGTCAGGGCCAGGGGCCCCTGGGCACATCCTTTTTCCATTTTCCCTGGGAAAGAAAACTCAGCAGTCCAGGTTCCTGATGTCAGTTTGTAGGGCTCCCTTGGGTCTATCAGGGCAGCACAAGTTTGAGGTGGGGACAACTTCGGTGTGGGGTCCATCCTTCGATATAAGGATTTTTTGCAGTCAGGGCTAGGGGCCCCTGGGCACATCCTTTGGCCATTTTCCCTGGGAAAGAAAACTCAGCAGTCCAGGTTCCTGATGTCAGTTTGTAGGGCTCCCTTGGGTCCATCAGGGCAGCACAAGTATGAGGTGGGGACAAATTTGGTGTGGGTTCCATCCTTCGATATAAGGATTCTTTGCAGTCAGGGCCAGGGGCCCCTGGGCACATCCTTTTTCCATTTTCCCTGGGAAAGAAAACTCAGCAGTCCAGGTTCCTGATGTCAGTTTGTAGGGCTCCCTTGGGTCTATCAGGGCAGCACAAGTTTGAGGTGGGGACAACTTCGGTGTGGGGTCCATCCTTCGATATAAGGATTTTTTGTAGTGAGGCCCCAGCCCAGGGCCAGGGACCCCTGGGCACATCCTTTTTCCATTTTCCCTGGGAAAGAAAACTCAGCAGTCCAGGTTCCTGATGTCAGTTTGTAGGGCTCCCTTGGGTCCATCAGGGCAGCACAAGTATGAGGTGGGGACAAATTTGGTGTGGGTTCCATCCTTCGATATAAGGATTCTTTGCAGTCAGGGCCAGGGGCCCCTGGGCACATCCTTTTTCCATTTTCCCTGGGAAAGAAAACTCAGCAGTCCAGGTTGCTGATGTCAGTTTGTAGGGCTCCCTTGGGTCTATCAGGGCAGCACAAGTTTGAGGTGGGGACAACTTCGGTGTGGGGTCCATCCTTCGATATAAGGATTTTTTGCAGTCAGGGCTAAAGGCCCCTGGGCACATCCTTTGGCCATTTTCCCTGGGAAAGAAAACTCAGCAGTCCAGGTTCCTGATGTCAGTTTGTAGGGCTCCCTTGGGTCTATCAGGGCAGCACAAGTTTGAGGTGGGGACAACTTCGGTGTGGGGTCCATCCGTCGATATAAGGATTTTTTGCAGTCAGGGCCAGGGGCCCCTGGGCACATCCTTTTTCCATTTTCCCTGGGAAAGAAAACTCAGCAGTCCAGGTTCCTGATGTCAGTTTGTAGGGCTCCCTTGGGTCTATCAGGGCAGCACAAGTTTGAGGTGGGGACAACTTCGGTGTGGGGTCCATCCTTCGATATAAGGATTTTTTGCAGTGAGGCCCCAGCCCAGGGCCAGGGACCCCTGGGCACATCCTTTTTCCATTTTCCCTGGGAAAGAAAACTCAGCAGTCCAGGTACCTGATGTCAGTTTGTAGGGCTCCCTTGGGTCCATCAGGGCAGCACAAGTATGAGGTGGGGACAAATTTGGTGTGGGTTCCATCCTTCGATATAAGGATTTTTTGCAGTCAGGGCCAGGGGCCCCTGGGCACATCCTTTTTCCATTTTCCCTGGGAAAGAAAACTCAGCAGTCCAGGTTCCTGATGTCAGTTTGTAGGGCTCCCTTGGGTCTATCAGGGCAGCACAAGTTTGAGGTGGGGACAACTTCGGTGTGGGGTCCATCCTTCGATATAAGGATTTTTTGCAGTCAGGGCTAAAGGCCCCTGGGCACATCCTTTGGCCATTTTCCCTGGGAAAGAAAACTCAGCAGTCCAGGTTCCTGATGTCAGTTTGTAGGGCTCCCTTGGGTCTATCAGGGCAGCACAAGTTTGAGGTGGGGACAACTTCGGTGTGGGGTCCATCCTTCGATATAAGGATTTTTTGCAGTCAGGGCCAGGGGCCCCTGGGCACATCCTTTTTCCATTTTCCCTGGGAAAGAAAACTCAGCAGTCCAGGTTCCTGATGTCAGTTTGTAGGGCTCCCTTGGGTCTATCAGGGCAGCACAAGTTTGAGGTGGGGACAACTTCGGTGTGGGGTCCATCCTTCGATACAAGGATTTTTTACAGTCAGGGCCAGGGGCCCCTGGGCACATCCTTTTTCCATTTTCCCTGGGAAAGAAAACTCAGCAGTCCAGGTTCCTGATGTCAGTTTGTAGGGCTCCCTTGGGTCTATCAGGGTAGCACAAGTTTGAGGTGGGGACAATTTCGGTGTGGGGTGCATCCTTCGATATAAGGATTTTTTGTAGTGAGGTCCCTGTCCAGATTCAGGGGCCGCTGGGCACATTCTCTTTCCATTTTCCCTGGGAAAGAAAACTCAGCAGTCCAGGTTCCTGATGTCAGTTTGTAGGGCTGCCTTGGGTCTATCAGGGCAGCACAAGTTTGAGGTGGGGACAACTTCGGTGTGGGGTCCATTCTTCGATATAAGGATTTTTTGCAGTCAGGGCCAGGGGCCCCTGGGCACATCCTTTTTCCATTTTCCCTGGTAAAGGAAACTCAGCAGTCCAGGTTCCTGATGTCAGTTTGTAGGGCTCCCTTGGGTCTATCAGGGCAGCACAAGTTTGAGGTGGGGACAACTTCGGTGTGGGGTCCATCCTTCGATATAAGGATTTTTTGCAGTGAGGCCCCAGCCCAGGGCCAGGGGCCCCTGGGCACAACCTTTTTCCATTTTCCCTGGGAAAGAAAACTCAGCAGTCCAGGTTCCTGATGTCAGTTTGTAGGGCTCCCTTGGGTCTATCAGGGCAGCACAAGTTTGAGGTGGGGAACACTTTGGTGTGGGGTCCATCCTTCGATATAAGGATTCTTTGCAGTCAGGGCCAGGGGCCCCTGGGCACATCCTTTTTCCATTTTCCCTGGGAAAGAAAACTCAGCAGTCCAGGTTGCTGATGTCAGTTTGTAGGGCTCCCTTGGGTCTATCAGGGCAGCACAAGTTTGAGGTGGGGACAACTTCGGTGTGGGGTCCATCCTTCGATATAAGGATTTTTTGCAGTCAGGGCTAAAGGCCCCTGGGCACATCCTTTGGCCATTTTCCCTGGGAAAGAAAACTCAGCAGTCCAGGTTCCTGATGTCAGTTTGTAGGGCTCCCTTGGGTCTATCAGGGCAGCACAAGTTTGAGGTGGGGACAACTTCGGTGTGGGGTCCATCCGTCGATATAAGGATTTTTTGCAGTCAGGGCCAGGGGCCCCTGGGCACATCCTTTTTCCATTTTCCCTGGGAAAGAAAACTCAGCAGTCCAGGTTCCTGATGTCAGTTTGTAGGGCTCCCTTGGGTCTATCAGGGCAGCACAAGTTTGAGGTGGGGACAACTTCGGTGTGGGGTCCATCCTTCGATATAAGGATTTTTTGCAGTGAGGCCCCAGCCCAGGGCCAGGGACCCCTGGGCACATCCTTTTTCCATTTTCCCTGGGAAAGAAAACTCAGCAGTCCAGGTACCTGATGTCAGTTTGTAGGGCTCCCTTGGGTCCATCAGGGCAGCACAAGTATGAGGTGGGGACAAATTTGGTGTGGGTTCCATCCTTCGATATAAGGATTTTTTGCAGTCAGGGCCAGGGGCCCCTGGGCACATCCTTTTTCCATTTTCCCTGGGAAAGAAAACTCAGCAGTCCAGGTTCCTGATGTCAGTTTGTAGGGCTCCCTTGGGTCTATCAGGGCAGCACAAGTTTGAGGTGGGGACAACTTCGGTGTGGGGTCCATCCTTCGATATAAGGATTTTTTGCAGTCAGGGCTAAAGGCCCCTGGGCACATCCTTTGGCCATTTTCCCTGGGAAAGAAAACTCAGCAGTCCAGGTTCCTGATGTCAGTTTGTAGGGCTCCCTTGGGTCTATCAGGGCAGCACAAGTTTGAGGTGGGGACAACTTCGGTGTGGGGTCCATCCTTCGATATAAGGATTTTTTGCAGTCAGGGCCAGGGGCCCCTGGGCACATCCTTTTTCCATTTTCCCTGGGAAAGAAAACTCAGCAGTCCAGGTTCCTGATGTCAGTTTGTAGGGCTCCCTTGGGTCTATCAGGGCAGCACAAGTTTGAGGTGGGGACAACTTCGGTGTGGGGTCCATCCTTCGATACAAGGATTTTTTACAGTCAGGGCCAGGGGCCCCTGGGCACATCCTTTTTCCATTTTCCCTGGGAAAGAAAACTCAGCAGTCCAGGTTCCTGATGTCAGTTTGTAGGGCTCCCTTGGGTCTATCAGGGTAGCACAAGTTTGAGGTGGGGACAATTTCGGTGTGGGGTGCATCCTTCGATATAAGGATTTTTTGTAGTGAGGTCCCTGTCCAGATTCAGGGGCCGCTGGGCACATTCTCTTTCCATTTTCCCTGGGAAAGAAAACTCAGCAGTCCAGGTTCCTGATGTCAGTTTGTAGGGCTGCCTTGGGTCTATCAGGGCAGCACAAGTTTGAGGTGGGGACAACTTCGGTGTGGGGTCCATTCTTCGATATAAGGATTTTTTGCAGTCAGGGCCAGGGGCCCCTGGGCACATCCTTTTTCCATTTTCCCTGGTAAAGGAAACTCAGCAGTCCAGGTTCCTGATGTCAGTTTGTAGGGCTCCCTTGGGTCTATCAGGGCAGCACAAGTTTGAGGTGGGGACAACTTCGGTGTGGGGTCCATCCTTCGATATAAGGATTTTTTGCAGTGAGGCCCCAGCCCAGGGCCAGGGGCCCCTGGGCACAACCTTTTTCCATTTTCCCTGGGAAAGAAAACTCAGCAGTCCAGGTTCCTGATGTCAGTTTGTAGGGCTCCCTTGGGTCTATCAGGGCAGCACAAGTTTGAGGTGGGGAACACTTTGGTGTGGGGTCCATCCTTCGATATAAGGATTCTTTGCAGTCAGGGCCAGGGGCCCCTGGGCACATCCTTTTTCCATTTTCCCTGGGAAAGAAAACTCAGCAGTCCAGGTTCCTGATGTCAGTTTGTAGGGCTCCCTTGGGTCTATCAGGGCAGCACAAATTTGAGGTGGGGACAACTTCGGTGTGGGGTCCATCCTTCGATATAAGGATTTTTTGCAGTCAGGGCCAGGGGCCCCTGGGCACATCCTTTTTCCATTTTCCCTGGGAAAGAAAACTCAGCAGTCCAGGTTCCTGATGTCAGTTTGTAGGGCTCCCTTGGGTCTATCAGGGCAGCGCAAGTTTGAGGTGGGGACAACTTCGGTGTGGGGTCCATCCTTCGATATAAGGATTTTTTGCAGTCAGGGCCAGGGGCCCCTGGGCACATCCTTTTTCCATTTTCCCTGGGAAAGAAAACTCAGCAGTCCAGGTTCGTGATGTCAGTTTGTAGGGCTCCCTTGGGTCTATCAGGGCAGCACAAGTTTGAGGTGGGGACAACTTTTGTGTGGGGTGCATCCTTCGATATAAGGATTTTTTGCAGTCAGGGCCAGGGTTCCCTGGGCACATCCTTTTTCCATTTTCCCTGGGAAAGAAAACTCAGCAGTCCAGGTTCCTGATGTCAGTTTATAGGGCTCCCTTGGGTCTATCAGGGCAGCACAAGTTTGAGGTGGGGACAACTTCGGTGTGGGCTCCATCCTTCGATATAAGGATTTTTTGCAGTCAGGGCCAGGGGCCCCTGGGCACATCCTTTTTCCATTTTCCCTGGGAAAGAAAACTCAGCAGTCCAGGTTCCTGATGTCAGTTTATAGGGCTCCCTTGTGTCTATCAGGGCAGCACAAGTTTGAGGTGGGGACAACTTCGGTGTGGGGTCCATCCTTCGATATAAGGATTTTTTGCAGTCAGGGCCAGGGGCCCCTGGGCACATCCTTTTTCCATTTTCCCTGGGAAAGAAAACTCAGCAGTCCAGGTTCCTGATGTCAGTTTGTAAGGCTCCCTTGGGTCTATCAGGGCAGCACAAGTTTGAGGTGGGGACAACTTCGGTGTGGGGTCCATCCTTCGATATAAGGATTTTTTCCAGTGAGGCCCCAGCCCAGGGCCAGGGGCCCAATGGCACATCCTTTTTCCATTTTCCCTGGGAAAGAAAACTCAGCAGTCCAGGTTCCTGATGTCAGTTTGTAGGGCACCCTTGGGTCAATCAGGGCAGCACAAGTATGAGGTGGGGACAAATTTGGTGTGGGCTCCATCCTTCGATATAAGGATTTTTTGCAGTCAGGGCCAGGGGCCCCTGGGCACATCCTTTTTCCATTTTCCCTGGGAAAGAAAACTCAGCAGTCCAGGTTCCTGATGTCAGTTTGTAGGGCTCCCTTGGGTCTATCAGGGCAGCACAAGTTTGAGGTGGGGACAACTTCGGTGTGGGGTCCATCCTTCGATATAAGGATTTTTTGCAGTCAGGGCTAGGGGCCCCTGGGCACATCCTTTGGCCATTTTCCCTAGGAAAGAAAACTCAGCAGTCCAGGTTCCTGATGTCAGTTTGTAGGGCTCCCTTGGGTCTATCAGGGCAGCACAAGTTTGAGGTGGGGACAACTTCGGTGTGGGGTCCATCCTTCGATATAAGGATTTTTTGCACTCAGGGTATGGGGCCCAGGGCCAGGGGCCCCTGGGCACATCCTTTTTCCATTTTCCCTGGGAAAGAAAATTCAGCAGTCCAGGTTCCTGATGTCAGTTTGTAGGGCTCCCTTGGGTCTATCAGGGCAGCACAAGTTTGAGGAGGGGACAACTTTGATGTGGGGTCCATCCTTCGATATAAGGATTTTTTGCAGTCAGGGCCAGGGGCCCCTGGGCACATCCTTTTTCCATTTTCCCTGGGAAAGAAAACTCAGCAGTCCAGGTTCCTGATGTCAGTTTGTAGGGCTCCCTTGGGTCTATCAGG